>NC_133038.1:18430000-18435000 GCF_048771995.1 Taeniopygia guttata | reverse complement strand
TAACCCTAACCCTAACCCTAACCCTAACCCTAACCCTAACCCTAACCCTAACCCTAACCCTAACCCTAACCCTAACCCTAACCCTAACCCTAACCCTAACCCTAACCCTAACCCTAACCCTAACCCTAACCCTAACCCTAACCCTAACCCTAACCCTAACCCTAACCCTAACCCTAACCCTAACCCCTAACCCTAACCCTAACCCTAACCCTAACCCTAACCCTAACCCTAACCCTAACCCTAACCCTAACCCTAACCCTAACCCTAACCCTAACCCTAACCCTAACCCTAACCTAACCCTAACCCTAACCCTAACCCTAACCCTAACCCTAACCCTAACCCTAACCCTAACCCTAACCCTAACCCTAACCCTAACCCTAACCCTAACCCTAACCCTAACCCTAACCCTAACCCTAACCCTAACCTAACCCTAACCCTAACCCTAACCCTAACCCTAACCCTAACCCTAACCCTAACCCTAACCCTAACCCTAACCCTAACCCTAACCCTAACCCTAACCCTAACCCTAACCCTAACCCTAACCCTAACCCTAACCCTAACCCTAACCCTAACCCTAACCCTAACCCTAACCCTAACCCTAACCCTAACCCTAACCCTAACCCTAACCCTAACCCTAACCCTAACCCTAACCCTAACCCTAACCCTAACCCTAACCCTAACCCTAACCCTAACCCTAACCCTAACCCTAACCCTAACCCTAACCCTAACCCTAACCCTAACCCTAACCCTACCCTAACCCTAACCCTAACCCTAACCCTAACCCTAACCCTAACCCTAACCCTAACCCTAACCCTAACCCTAACCCTAACCCTAACCCTAACCCTAACCCTAACCCTAACCCTAACCCTAACCCTAACCCTAACCCTAACCCTAACCCTAACCCTAACCCTAACCCTAACCCTAACCCTAACCCTAACCCTAACCCTAACCCCTAACCCTAACCCTAACCCTAACCCTAACCCTAACCCTAACCCTAACCCTAACCCTAACCCTAACCCTAACCCTAACCCTAACCCTAACCCTAACCCTAACCCTAACCCTAACCCTAACCCTAACCCTAACCCTAACCCTAACCCTAACCCTAACCCTAACCCTAACCCTAACCCTAACCCTAACCCTAACCCTAACCCTAACCCTAACCCTAACCCTAACCCTAACCCTAACCCTAACCCTAACCCTAACCCTAACCCTAACCCTAACCCTAACCCTAACCCTAACCCTAACCCTAACCCTAACCCTAACCCTAACCCTAACCCTAACCCTAACCCTAACCCTAACCCTAACCCTAACCCTAACCCTAACCCTAACCCTAACCCTAACCCCTAACCCTAACCCTAACCCTAACCCTAACCCTAACCCTAACCCTAACCCTAACCCTAACCCTAACCCTAACCCTAACCCTAACCCTAACCCTAACCCTAACCCTAACCCTAACCCTAACCCTAACCCTAACCCTAACCCTAACCCTAACCCTAACCCTAACCCTAACCCTAACCCTAACCCTAACCCTAACCCTAACCCTAACCCT
This sequence comes from Taeniopygia guttata, assembly GCF_048771995.1. Classification (NCBI taxonomy): domain Eukaryota; kingdom Metazoa; phylum Chordata; class Aves; order Passeriformes; family Estrildidae; genus Taeniopygia; species Taeniopygia guttata. Next base: position 18,433,451 of record NC_133038.1, on the reverse strand, counting down.
AACCCTAACCCTAACCCTAACCCTAACCCTAACCCTAACCCTAACCTAACCCTAACCCTAACCCTAACCCTAACCCTAACCCTAACCCTAACCCTAACCCTAACCCTAACCCTAACCCTAACCTAACCCTAACCCTAACCCTAACCCTAACCCTAACCCTAACCCTAACCCTAACCCTAACCCTAACCCTAAACCCTAACCCTAACCCTAACCCTAACCCTAACCCTAACCCTAACCCTAACCCTAACCTAACCCTAACCCTAACCCTAACCCTAACCCTAACCCTAACCCTAACCCTAACCCTAACCCTAACCCTAACCCTAACCCTAACCCTAACCCTAACCCTAACCCTAACCCTAACCCTAACCCTAACCCTAACCCTAACCCTAACCCTAACCCTAACCCTAACCCTAACCCTAACCCTAACCCTAACCCTAACCCTAACCCTAACCCTAACCCTAACCCTAACCCTAACCCTAACCCTAACCCTAACCCTAACCCTAACCCTAACCCTAACCCTAACCCTAACCCTAACCCTAACCCTAACCCAACCCTAACCCTAACCCTAACCCTAACCCTAACCCTAACCCTAACCCTAACCCTAACCCTAACCCTAACCCTAACCCTAACCCTAACCCTAACCCTAACCCTAACCCTAACCCTAACCCTAACCCTAACCCTAACCCTAACCCTAACCCTAACCCTAACCCTAACCCTAACCCTAACCCTAACCCTAACCCTAACCCTAACCCTAACCCTAACCCTAACCCTAACCCTAACCCTAACCCTAACCCTAACCCCTAACCCTAACCCTAACCCTAACCCTAACCCTAACCCTAACCCTAACCCTAACCCTAACCCTAACCCTAACCCTAACCCTAACCCTAACCCTAACCCTAACCCTAACCCTAACCCTAACCCTAACCCTAACCCTAACCCTAACCCTAACCCTAACCCTAACCCTAACCCTAACCCTAACCCTAACCCTAACCCTAACCCTAACCCTAACCCTAACCCTAACCCTAACCCTAACCCTAACCCTAACCCTAACCCTAACCCTAACCCTAACCCTAACCCTAACCCTAACCCTAACCCTAACCCTAACCCTAACCCTAACCCTAACCCTAACCCTAACCCTAACCCTAACCCTAACCCTAACCCTAACCCTAACCCTAACCCTAACCCTAACCCTAACCCTAACCCTAACCCTAACCCTAACCCTAACCTAACCCTAACCCTAACCCTAACCCTAACCCTAACCCTAACCCTAACCCTAACCCTAACCCTAACCCTAACCCTAACCCTAACCCTAACCCTAACCCTAACCCTAACCCTAACCCTAACCTAACCCTAACCCTAACCCTAACCCTAACCCTAACCCTAACCCTAACCCTAACCCTAACCCTAACCCTAACCCTAACCCTAACCCTAACCCTAACCCTAACCCTAACCCTAACCCTAACCCTAACCCTAACCCTAACCCTAACCCTAACCCTAACCCTAACCCTAACCCTAACCCTAACCCTAACCCTAACCCTAACCCTAACCCTAACCCTAACCCTAACCCTAACCCTAACCCTAACCCTAACCCTAACCCTAACCCTAACCCTAACCCTAACCCTAACCCTAACCCTAACCCTAACCCTAACCCTAACCCTAACCCTAACCCTAACCCTAACCCTAACCCTAACCTAACCCTAACCCTAACCCTAACCCTAACCCTAACCCTAACCCTAACCCTAACCCTAACCCTAACCCTAACCCTAACCCTAACCCTAACCCTAACCCTAACCCTAACCCTAACCTAACCCTAACCCTAACCCTAACCCTAACCCTAACCCTAACCCTAACCCTAACCCTAACCCTAACCCTAACCCTAACCCTAACCCTAACCCTAACCCTAACCTACCCTAACCCTAACCCTAACCCTAACCCTAACCCTAACCCTAACCCTAACCCTAACCCTAACCCTAACCCTAACCCTAACCCTAACCCTAACCCTAACCCTAACCCTAACCCTAACCCTAACCCTAACCCTAACCCTAACCCTAACCCTAACCCTAACCCTAACCCTAACCCTAACCCTAACCCTAACCCTAACCCTAACCCTAACCCTAACCCTAACCCTAACCCTAACCCTAACCCTAACCCTAACCCTAACCCTAACCCTAACCCTAACCCTAACCCTAACCCTAACCCTAACCCTAACCCTAACCCTAACCCTAACCCTAACCCTAACCCTAACCCTAACCCTAACCCTAACCCTAACCCTAACCCTAACCCTAACCCTAACCCTAACCCTAACCCTAACCCTAACCCTAACCCTAACCCTAACCCTAACCCTAACCCTAACCCTAACCCTAACCCTAACCCTAACCCTAACCCTAACCCTAACCCTAACCCTAACCCTAACCCTAACCCTAACCCTAACCCTAACCCTAACCCTAACCCTAACCCTAACCCTAACCCTAACCCTAACCCTAACCCTAACCCTAACCCTAACCCTAACCCTAACCCTAACCCTAACCCTAACCCAACCCTAACCCTAACCCTAACCCTAACCCTAACCCTAACCCTAACCCAACCCTAACCCTAACCCTAACCCTAACCCTAACCCTAACCCTAACCCTAACCCTAACCCTAACCCTAACCCTAACCCTAACCCTAACCCTAACCCTAACCCTAACCTAACCCTAACCCTAACCCTAACCCTAACCCTAACCCTAACCCTAACCCTAACCCTAACCCTAACCCTAACCCTAACCCTAACCCTAACCCTAACCCTAACCCTAACCCTAACCCTAACCCTAACCCTAACCCTAACCCTAACCCTAACCCTAACCCTAACCCTAACCCTAACCCTAACCCTAACCCTAACCCTAACCCTAACCCTAACCCTAACCCTAACCCTAACCCTAACCCTAACCCTAACCCTAACCCTAACCCTAACCCTAACCCTAACCTAACCCTAACCCTAACCCTAACCCTAACCCTAACCCTAACCCTAACCCTAACCCTAACCCTAACCCTAACCCTAACCCTAACCCTAACCCTAACCCTAACCCTAACCCTAACCCTAACCCTAACCCTAACCCTAACCCTAACCCTAACCCTAACCCTAACCCTAACCCTAACCCTAACCCTAACCCTAACCCTAACCCTAACCCTAACCCTAACCCTAACCCTAACCCAACCCTAACCCTAACCCTAACCCTAACCCTAACCCTAACCCTAACCCTAACCCTAACCCTAACCCTAACCCTAACCCTAACCCTAACCCTAACCCTAACCCTAACCCTAACCCTAACCCTAACCCTAACCCTAACCCTAACCCTAACCCTAACCCTAACCCTAACCCTAACCCTAACCCTAACCCTAACCCTAACCCTAACCCTAACCCTAACCCTAACCCTAACCCTAACCCTAACCCTAACCCTAACCCTAACCCTAA